>NW_024039493.1:172500-187500 GCF_016077235.1 Cyprinodon tularosa | reverse complement strand
GCCACCAGCGCAGAGCTGCAATCTGGAATATTCTGAGGTTATTTTTTATTGTTTTGGACATCTGCGAACAGATTAACGATTACATGAGGCTTTATCACGCCGCTGGAGCTGACCAATCAGAACACAGGGGGCATAAACAGCCTCCTAGCAGAGTCATCAACTCTGGGATTTAACTCTGAGGGCTATGCTCCCAGTTTCCCCATAACATCAAACTGCTAAAGCTCCTATCCGTGATGCTCTTACTCCTTAGCCAGATGGACCGAGGTTGGCTTGGCCCCGATGGGGATTCCATGCTTGTGCAGAGCCTCGATCAAAACCTCCCGCGTGTCCTTATTGTACGAGTCGAAGTCGAAGACGTTCCTCACCACGTTGGCAAGACCCTCGTTGGGAAACCTCTGATGAGAGAGCAAAGACTAAATTAATCCAAAGAGCTTTCTTTGTTCCTGTGGGGAAATTTCAAAAAGAGAGAGCAGCAAGAAAAAGTCACATAAAGTTCAACAACGACAGAAAAAAACCCAAAATAAATTTCATGTGGACTTTCCACCAGATCAGGGGTCGGCAACACAAACTGAGCCATATTGGACCAAACAAAAAAAACAAACAAATTTGTCTGGTGCAGCTAAAATGTAAAAGTCTTCTCTAAGCCTCATATGGCAGTGTATTAGCTAATTATAGAAAAAGACTATATGGGCTTAAATATATAATAAGTATTTATTATTAAATGTTCATCCTGGAGCAAATGTCACATCATGAGGTGAAGGAGGAGCGGTGCCACTTCACCACAAGCTGCTTAACTGCCATTCATCGCACAGTTCAAGTTTTGTTGCATCGGAGAAATGATAGAAACACAATAAAGGAATATTTCTATGGTGGAACGTGTTTCTGTTGGGAGGAGCTGATGGAGGAACCAAGCAGGAACTGACATCCATCAGAGCAGAGCTCTCTAAGCATGAAATCCCACATCCTCCGTCACCAGCGTTCCTTGATACTTTTATTTTGAGGATTCTTTAGTAAAAAATGTTAGAAAGTTCCCATCCCTGCATCAGAGCGCTACCTGCTGGATCTATGAACGGTTTTCTATGCTTGAACCAAACTAGCAGCAGTAGTGGAGTTTGGAGATGCAATCTACTTCTTAAATACATCTTTACTCTCCTCTAACTTATGCAAACGCTCTTTTTCTCTCCCTCCCAGCTCGGTGGGGGGCTGCAGATTTAGCCTTCCCTGGAAATGTCTTTCCTAATGACTCTTTTTATTATTTGCCAGCTTCTCCTTCCATGCAGGCAATCCTTCCTCATTGGTAATGAAAGCAAATAATGATTCGCTCCATTCTTCTTTGAATCCTCTTTTCTCATCAGCTATCTTCCTTTTCCCTTTGGAATCCATGGAGACCCCCCCCACCCGCTTTGTTTACAGCAGCCACCTGCCTGGCACCGCGCCGCGCTGAAACCTGCTGCAGGATATGACGCAAATCTTCCTCAGCAGAAATGCTAAAATTCATTGTTTAAATTTATTTATTATACACATTTTACAGCATTGGAAACAAACAAAATAAATAAACAAATTTTCATACATTTTTCAAAAAGCTCCAGGGAGCCGCAAGAGGGACACTAAAGAAGATCCACATGCAGGTCTGGAGCTACGGGTTGCCGACCCCTGCACTGGATGTTTGCTGGAAAAAGCATCGGTGGTGCATTTATTTCCCCTTAACTAAAGGTTACAGAGAGAAATGGAACATTTTGGCAGCAATGCAGTCAAATCTAAAAGGAAAGGTTAGAAATAGGATTTACTTTCAACCCACTCCATCTACACGCTAACATCAGCACTCTATGGGAACAATCATCCTTAGCCATTTTTATTTTTGCTGTTTTCTTTGATTTGAAGACAATTATATCTGAAATTTGTGTTTTTCTGACATTCATTCAGGCTGAGAGAGAGATGAACAGGAACGGTGAACAAACCGCTTTGTTTCAGCCTCCGCCATCATCGAGCTTCCTGGATTTATTAAACTGAGACTTAAGTTTAAAGAAAGTTTAGTTTGATGACATCAGACTGTTTTTTTTTAATCATTGATTGAAAATGAAAGGCATGTCTGGAGAAGCTCCAAATATAACACAACACCAACTGTCAAGCACGGTAGTGGGAGTGTCATGGGATGGGGCGGAGCCTTTCTTGTTGGCAGTGGTACAGTGGACAGAAAAAATAAAGAGGTTCTCATTTCAACAGCGAACTTCTGGGATTCTCGCTCCAGGATGAAAATCGGTTATTGGCTTTCAGGCCACGCCCCCTGCAGATTCATATAAACTGCTGACCATTGGGTTCAGAACATCCAGACAGAAGGCCTGCTGTACATACAGTGGAGGCAGACTGTATTTATGACTAGACAGGAGAAACTGCAATAAATCAAAACTTGGGGAATTGATCCTTGTTTCTCCAAACATTGATCTAAAAAGTAAACATTTTCTAAAATTAGTTTATTTGCTTCTACATTGAACAGATAAATACGATTATCTCCAGATTGTTTTGCCTTTAATCCAAAGGTTTTAATAAACTATTAAAAGTCCAACATCAATCATTTGAGTATCAAAGTGGACTCAATCAGGTAGACTCTGCCATCTTGATCTGACGTTGGGGTCAAAGGTAAAGATCTGATGATCCACCCTGACTGGCAGAAATGTCTCCTCTATCATCCTGGTCCCAGTCAGCTGAACCTGAACGTCTACAGACCATCGCTTAAGTCTTCCTGCTGCTCCACTGGGATCGTTACGCTAAAAGGTGAAGCGGTGAGGAGAACACTTCCACTCGCTCTAAATCACGCCCTCGCCGTTCCTCGCGGCTCCAGCTGATGTCAATAATGGGGCTGATGGACGATGGAACCAGTGGGAACATCAAACCAAAACGTGTGTCTCTGTGGGATGGGTCAGTGATATTCGGTGGTGGAAGATAGAAATAGAAGAGGTAGATTAGGGTGGATGTCTGCTGCTCTAAATGTGTTGCTCAGCGGATCGGTGTTTAGGTTCGATTTGTCGCCATGTTTATAGCTTCGGTGAAAAGAGGGAGCAGGATAGGCTGCATCTGAATGAAGGATGTCTGCAGGATGGAGGATCTCTGCAGGATGGAGGATCTCTGCAGGATGGAGGATCTCTGCAGGATGGAGGATCTCTGCAGAATGGAGGATCTCTGCAGAATGGAGGATCTCTGCAGAATGGAGGATCTCTGCAGAATAGAGGATCTCTGCAGGATGGAGGATCTCTGCAGGATGGAGGATCTCTGCAGAATGAAGGATCTCTGCAGGATGGAGGATCTCTGCAGAATGGAGGATCTCTGCAGAATGAAGGATCTCTGCAGGATGGAGGATCTCTGCAGGATGGAGGATCTCTGCAGGATGGAGGATCTCTGCAGGATGGAGGATCTCTGCAGAATGAAGGATCTCTGCAGGATGGAGGATCTCTGCAGGATGGAGGATCTCTGCAGGATGGAGGATCTCTGCAGGATGGAGGATCTCTGCAGGATGGAGGATCTCTGCAGAATAGAGGATCTCTGCAGGATGGAGGATCTCTGCAGAATGGAGGATCTCTGCAGGATGGAGGATCTCTGCAGGATGGAGGATCTCTGCAGGATGGAGGATCTCTGCAGAATAGAGGATCTCTGCAGGATGGAGGATCTCTGCAGGATGGAGGATCTCTGCAGGATGGAGGATCTCTGCAGAATGGAGGATCTCTGCAGGATGGAGGATCTCTGCAGGATGGAGGATCTCTGCAGGATGGAGGATCTCTGCAGGATGGAGGATCTCTGCAGGATGGAGGATCTCTGCAGGATGGAGGATCTCTGCAGAATAGAGGATCTCTGCAGGATGGAGGATCTCTGCAGGATGGAGGATCTCTGCAGAATAGAGGATCTCTGCAGGATGGAGGATCTCTGCAGAATAGAGGATCTCTGCAGGATGGATGATCTCTGCAGAATGAAGGATCTCTGCAGGATGGAGGATCTCTGCAGGATGGAGGATCTCTGCAGGATGGAGGATCTCTGCAGGATGGAGGATCTCTGCAGGATGGAGGATCTCTGCAGAATAGAGGATCTCTGCAGAATAGAGGATCTCTGCAGGATGGAGGATCTCTGCAGGATGGAGGATCTCTGCAGAATGGAGGATCTCTGCAGAATAGAGGATCTCTGCAGGATGGAGGATCTCTGCAGAATAGAGGATCTCTGCAGATGGAGGATCTCTGCAGGATGGAGGATCTCTGCAGATGGAGGATCTCTGCAGGATGGAGGATCTCTGCAGAATAGAGGATCTCTGCAGGATGGAGGATCTCTGCAGAATAGGAGGATCTCTGCAGGATGGAGGATCTCTGCAGATAGAGGATCTCTGCAGATGGAGGATCTCTGCAGGATGGAGGATCTCTGCAGGATGGAGGATCTCTGCAGGATGGAGGATCTCTGCAGAATAGAGGATCTCTGCAGGATGGAGGATCTCTGCAGGATGGAGGATCTCTGCAGGATGGAGGATCTCTGCAGAATGGAGGATCTCTGCAGGATGGAGGATCTCTGCAGGATGGAGGATCTCTGCAGGATGGAGGATCTCTGCAGGATAGAGGATCTCTGCAGATGGAGGATCTCTGCAGGATGGAGGATCTCTGCAGAATGGAGGATCTCTGCAGGATGGAGGATCTCTGCAGAATAGAGGATCTCTGCAGAATGGAGGATCTCTGCAGAATGGAGGATCTCTGCAGGATGGAGGATCTCTGCAGGATGGAGGATCTCTGCAGGATGGAGGATCTCTGCAGGATGGAGGATCTCTGCAGAATGGAGGATCTCTGCAGGATGGAGGATCTCTGCAGAATAGAGGATCTCTGCAGGATGGAGGATCTCTGCAGAATGGAGGATCTCTGCAGGATGGAGGATCTCTGCAGAATAGAGGATCTCTGCAGAATGGAGGATCTCTGCAGGATGGAGGATCTCTGCAGGATGGAGGATCTCTGCAGGATGGAGGATCTCTGCAGAATGGAGGATCTCTGCAGGATGGAGGATCTCTGCAGAATGGAGGATCTCTGCAGGATGGAGGATCTCTGCAGGATGGAGGATCTCTGCAGGATGGAGGATCTCTGCAGGATGGAGGATCTCTGCAGAATGGAGGATCTCTGCAGATGGAGGATCTCTGCAGAATAGAGGATCTCTGCAGAATGGAGGATCTCTGCAGGATGGAGGATCTCTGCAGGATGGAGGATCTCTGCAGGATGGAGGATCTCTGCAGAATGGAGGATCTCTGCAGAATGGAGGATCTCTGCAGGATGGAGGATCTCTGCAGGATGGAGGATCTCTGCAGGATGGAGGATCTCTGCAGAATAGAGGATCTCTGCAGAATGGAGGATCTCTGCAGAATGGAGGATCTCTGCAGAATGGAGGATCTCTGCAGGATGGAGGATCTCTTGCAGGATGGAGGATCTCTGCAGAATGGAGGATCTCTGCAGGATGGAGGATCTCTGCAGGATGGAGGATCTCTGCAGAATAGAGGATCTCTGCAGGATGGAGGATCTCTGCAGGATGGAGGATCTCTGCAGAATGGAGGATCTCTGCAGGATGGAGGATCTCTGCAGAATGAAGGATCTCTGCAGGAATGGAGGATCTCTGGCAGGATGGAGGATCTCTGCAGGATGGAGGATCTCTGCAGGATGGAGGATCTCTGCAGAATGAGGATCTCTGCAGGATGGAGGATCTGCAGATGGAGGATCTCTGCAGAATGGAGGATCTCTGCAGGAATGGAGGATCTCTGCAGAATGAAGGATCTCTGCAGGATGGAGGATCTCTGCAGGATGGAGGATCTCTGCAGGATGGAGGATCTCTGCAGGATGGAGGATCTCTGCAGAATGGAGGATCTCTGCAGGATGGAGGATCTCTGCAGGATGGAGGATCTCTGCAGGATGGAGGATCTCTGCAGGATGGAGGATCTCTGCAGGATGGAGGATCTCTGCAGGATGGAGGATCTCTGCAGAATGGAGGATCTCTGCAGGATGGAGGATCTCTGCAGGATGGAGGATCTCTGCAGGATGGAGGATCTCTGCAGGATGGAGGATCTCTGCAGGATGGAGGATCTCTGCAGGATGGAGGATTTCTGCAGGATGGTGGATCTCTGCAGGATGGAGGATCTCTGCAGAATAGAGGATCTCTGCAGAATGGAGGATCTCTGCAGAATAGAGGATCTCTGCAGAATAGAGGATCTCTGCAGAATGGAGGATCTCTGCAGAATGGAGGATCTCTGCAGAATGGAGGATCTCTGCAGGATGGAGGATCTCTGCAGGATGGAGGATCTCTGCAGGATGGAGGATCTCTGCAGGATGGAGGATTTCTGCAGGATGGTGGATCTCTGCAGGATGGAGGATCTCTGCAGAATAGAGGATCTCTGCAGGATGGAGGATCTCTGCAGAATGGAGGATCTCTGCAGAATGGAGGATCTCTGCAGGATGGAGGATCTCTGCAGGATGGAGGATCTCTGCAGGATGGAGGATCTCTGCAGGATGGAGGATCTCTGCAGGATGGAGGATCTCTGCAGGATGGAGGATCTCTGCAGAATGGAGGATCTCTGCAGAATGGAGGATCTCTGCAGGATGGAGGATCTCTGCAGGATGGAGGATCTCTGCAGGATGGAGGATCTCTGCAGGATGGAGGATCTCTGCAGGATGGAGGATCTCTGCAGGATGGAGGATCTCTGCAGGATGGAGGATTTCTGCAGGATGGTGGATCTCTGCAGGATGGAGGATCTCTGCAGGATGGAGGATCTCTGCAGGATGGAGGATCTCTGCAGAATGGAGGATCTCTGCAGGATGGAGGCCTCCTCTCAGAGGAAGCCTTCGATCACCAGGACGGTGTGAAACTTTGACTTCACGCCTTATTGTGTAACGGGATGCTTTTAGTGCATGAAGGTTTTTCTAAGTGTGAACAGAGGAGGCACTAAAGGAGGCGTTGTTCTGTCAGCTTGGCATCAGGCCAGCATACCCTTAGTTATACACATGCATGCATGGTCGTTATTAGCGGTTATCAGTCCCATAGAATGGCTTCAGGTTGCGCCAGTAGGCTCAGCAGGCTGTTATCGCCGAATTGATCCTTTTTTCCGCTCCGTGGAATTTATTAATGTTGTTAAATGTAATCTAAAAATAATTTCAGTAGTTCTTCATGAACTCTAAATATAAATAAATAAAAAATGATCTGCATCTCGCTCAATAAAACTCATACCCTGTGAACTAGGTTGTAGAATCCTTTCCCTATAAATATTTCATTATCTGTGAAAAAATGCAGACAGTTCTTTAATAAAATCCTCGTCAAACGAACATGCAATGTTTGTTTTTAAAAAACAAATGTGTGTGATGGACCTTTTTTGTTGTTTTATGCACAAAACTACGACAAAAACCTGACTCTATTGGGAAATAAAACAGTGTGATTGGCTGTAAGGAGAGCGGAGAAAGAGGACAGTCTATGTAATGCGTATTACTGAGGGTATGATGGTCTGACGCGGTATGCTGAGCTGACAGAGCAGCGGCTCTCTGAGTGATTAAAGCCTCCAGCGCTGAGGGGCTACAGGCGGACAGTCTGACACCTACATACCTGCAGGTGTCTAACAATGTTGACCACCTCCCGGGTGGAGTAGGGGTAGGTGATGGTGCCCTGGTCAGCCATGGACCGCAGCTCTCCGAAGGCGGCCACCAGTTTCTGCAGAGTGGCTTCTGGGACGTCGGGGCCGTACTGTCTGAGCATGGCCAGCTCCGCCTGGGGCTTGGGGTTGTCCACGGCGTGGCAGCTGAAGATATCACCTGTTGGTGCACAGAACAGTTCCCTACTTTTATCTACAGAATCACCTGTTTAAAAAAAAACATTCATGGGTTTCCCAGCAGAGGATCAAACCTCCTGGCTCTAACAGCTGCTTCACCGTATAACACCTTCTGTCATCCAACAAGCTTCTGACGTATGAAATGGTTCCAAAAACCAGGGAAAATTTTAAAGAGATTAATACTGTGATGACCAAAGCATGAACCGATGAGTCGTCCAGAAGCCGAAACCTCTTCCCATCCTTTTAAAAATCAGCTCAACATCAGACAGACTGGATGGAAATCGTCCATTTTTTACCACCGAGTACTTAGTCAGGACCAGAGGACTTAAAACTATGTTTATTGCTCTGGTAGAAGCATAAATCCTACTGTTTAAAAACACTTTTTACTCCAGGAAAAGGAAATATGGCGACAGCAGGTGTTTCAGCTGAGCGATATAAGGCAGCAGTTTGGATTTCACGCCGAGGACGTCGAAGAAGAGGCGCCGATTTGTAAGAAAACCGTTTCTGCAAACGATAGCAGCACAAATTTATTCCACCACCTAAGAAGTCATCCGCTGCAAAGTGAATAATGTGGTAGACTCCGCATGTCAGCGTCTCCCCGCACACCAATCAAAAAGTTAAATAAACCAGCTGTGAAGCCGATGGCGTTGACCTCTTCGTCTGAAAAAGCGATCCCATATGAGAGAAAAAAGGAAGAGATGGATGTCATAATCTTGCTGTGATGGTTGGCTTAATTATTCATTCCATTCACCTGTCCAACTCTGCCCGGTTTCTCATCACTGCTCATCTGATCCACCTGCTCCTACTTCTGTTTAGGGTTCCTGCATCCAGTCATCAGGGCCACATTATTTTATTCTCTCTAGCCAGTGGGGAGTGTTTCTGATTTCCTGATCCTGACCTATTCTGCCTCTCAACCACTGAGCCGGCCTGTTCCTGTTCTGATCTGTTTGCCTGACCAGGCTTCGGACTCCTGCATGATCTCCAGGGCTGCAGCATCTGGGACACTCTGCTGCATCTTGTAGGCAGCCCACCGGCTGGATCCTACCTCGTTCTCAGGACACAGGCTGAACTGTTTAACCAGGTTAGTGACTCACACCTTCATATCATCCTCCTTTAGATGTGGTCACTAAACAGTGTTTCCTTTTATAGTTTCCTGTGATAGATGCCTTAGCCGCTGCTACTCCGACTGAACTATCCCACTGTTGGTCTGCCTCGAATACGTGGTCCTTTGTTCTGAGTCATGGCAACGGAGGGAAATCAGACGCTATTGGAATGTTTTAAAGATGCTGTAACACCAGTGATGTGATGCGGTCTTGTTCAGGGGTTTTAGAGGCGTTTTCTAAACTTGGCAAAGAACCATTTTAGAAAATACTTAAAGTATAAAATAAAAGTAATGCAGGAAAAACTGTTAAGGCCAGAAGTTTTACTGCTCTACAATTCTGGATGATAACTTCCTTAGACTTTATTTTCTTAGTTTTATAACTAACGGTAACAGCGCCACATATAACTTTACATCATCTGGAAAAACGATTTGTTTTGGTTTGTGGTGAGCAACAAGTTGGGGCAGCACCGAGTCCAACCACAAAGAAATAAATTGTCTGGATTAAACAAATTATTTTGATGGTTTTTATATTTTTTAAATACCAACAGGCCAGAATGAAAATGAGCTTAAATGAAAGAAAACTAACGAGTCTATTTTAGAAAAAGAGAGTAGAATAGAAAATAAGAGTCAATAATTTCTACTTCAGTAAGGTAATCAAGTATTTGTTCTTTGATCCTTGACGCCTCTGGACAGGACACAGATACAGCACCTGCGTTCGAACGTTCAGTTTGTTCATTTCATTGCGTCTTCATTGATGTTTTTTTTTTTTTTTTAGATTTATTTTCTTTGAAGGAAAAATGAAAAAAAAAAAAAAAAACCCAAAGAATATTAAAAATATGGAGCTGGTGTCTACAGTAGTAGACATTCAAAATGTCCCCATTTTCCTCGGCTGGTCTCCTTCAATTGCTTTTTAAACATCAATTTTTGTACTAAAATATTCTTTCTGTCATGATTTGTGGACATTAAGATCTAAAGAGAAGCGCCATCTCCTGGTCAGACCCTGTAATTGAATGAAAGGGTGGAGTTAGAGTAAAAACTATGCAGGTCTATGAAAAGGCCAGTGGCTGGAAGATGGAGGGGATTCTGCTGGGAGTTGGAGGGAAGTGGGCGGCCATTCGGCTGGCTTTCTACTGGGAATGGCCATTTTGAATGGCTGCTACTGTAAATGGACTGCCAGGTTTGCTTTAGCATCAGTGAAGGAGGGACCTTACGACTGAACCTGTGGTATAGCGGCTTGGTTTATGAATGTCTGGATACCTAGCGCTCCGAAAAAGTCATTCCCCAGGAAGGGAAAGCCCGGTCGGTTGGCCAGGACCAGCATCCTGAAGTCTGGGTGCATCACGATGATGTTGGGCCTCCCCTTGGCTTCAAGTGGATCTGGATTCAAAAGGAAAGATTTGAATGAATAAAAGAAGAACAGGAGCAAATCCCATAAGTGTACTGATCGCATTCTGGTCTCTGTTAGCCTCCGACTGCGTAGAGAAACATCTCAGGACGTCTGAGGTTCGATTTTCTCTCTCTAGCAGAACAAGATTAGCAGCTTTACGACTTTATACGAGATAAATGTGTTTATTTATTTTATTAGGAAACAAACATTTCTAGACTCTTTTCTAGACTGTGAGATCAGGACCGGCTGCCGTCTGTCTGCAGTGAGGGTACGCACCGGAGACGATCCGCCGCCCGTCAGCCAGGATCATCTCGCCGCTCTCCACCAGTGTTTTAAGGATGCAGGTGACGTTGGTGGGAGCTTTGTCGGCCTCGTCGATCACGAGGATGTGACCGTGCCTCACCGCCTTCACCTGTGAACGAGCGTCAGGTCAGACACGCCTGTGTAGGTCAGGCGGTTCACCGCAG
The DNA here is from genome assembly GCF_016077235.1 of Cyprinodon tularosa. NCBI lineage: Eukaryota > Metazoa > Chordata > Actinopteri > Cyprinodontiformes > Cyprinodontidae > Cyprinodon > Cyprinodon tularosa. The sequence continues at coordinate 176,728 of NW_024039493.1, read as the reverse complement.
AGTTTAATAAACGGGATTCTTAAACGGACCAGAGGCGAGTCCTCGTACGTAATGATGCCGTCCCGCACAGAGGGCTGCAAGGTCAAGGTCTGCACCGTCGTGTCCCTGGAGGAGGAAGGAAGCAGTGTTACCATGGAAACAGCATGCAGGTTCAGGTTTAAAGGTGTTTAAAAACATAAAGACAAGGAAAACATAGAAAACATGTTCATCAGAGGCGTCTGCTGGGATCATAGGATCATAATGATGATGAGAGATCCTTGAGCTTGACTTTAAACCATCTGCATCTATTTCACTGAGTTTTTTTTTTTTCAAACACTCTTTGAATGCGTCATAAACCCTTCCTCCAACTAGGAATATTTTCTCGCACACTACAGCAACCGGCAAACGAAATATGGCGACAGCAGGTGTTTCGGCTGAGCGATATAAGGCGGCGGTTTGGATTTTACGCCGAGGACGTCAAAGAAAAGGCGCTGATTTGTAAGAAAACCATTTCTGCAAACGGTAAGAAGTCATCCGCTGCAAAGTGAATAATGTGGTAGACTCCGCATGTCAGCGTCTCCCCGCACACCAATCAAAACGTTAAATAAACCAGCTGTGGAGCCGAAGGCGCTGACCTCGTCGTTTGAAAAAGCGATCCCATATGAGAGAAAAAGGAAGAGATGGATGTCATAATCTTGCTGTGATGGTTGACTTAATTATTCATTCCATTCACCTGTCCAACTCTGCCCGGTTTCTCATCACTGCTCATCTGATCCACCTGCTCCTACCTCTATTTAAGGTGCCTGCATCCAGTCATCAGGGCCAGATTATTTTATTCTCTCCGGCCAGTGGGGAGTGTGTTTCTGATTTCCTGATCCTGACCTATTCTGCCTCTCAACCACTGAGCCGGCCTGTTCCTGTTCTGATCTGTTTGCCTGACCTGCCTTCGGACTCCTGCATGGGGCTGCAGCATCTGAGACACTCTGCTGCATCTTGTAGGCAGCCCACCGGCTGGATCCTACCTCGTTCTCAGGACACAGGCTGAACTGTTAAACCAGGTTAGTGACTCACACCTTCATATCATCCTCCTTTAGATTTACGCGGTCACTAACCTTTTGCAGAGTTTCCTGTGATACACGGTAGCGTCTATGCATTTATGTTTTTGGATTTTTGCTTCGCACTGGAAAAAATCAAAATCTAGACAAGTCAAGTTCTTTTGTTCTTGAATTGAGGAGGCAAGTGAGACACGTTGCCAATGGAATAAGACAATTTACATTTAAAATAAGAAAACACATTTGCATTGTCAAGACATTTTTGCTAATTTTTAGATAGTTTTTCCAGTGCGGTTACCTTTTTTTGTTATTAAATCTGCAAGAAACCACCTTCAGCTTCAGTGCATTTTGGTCTTTAAACTTCCACTCAACTTGACAGTAGAAGCAAAAAAACGCACAAAAACTGAGAACTGGGAATTCAACTGGAAAAAATCTAAATCTAGATAAGTAATTTTTTCTTAAAAGTTCTTGGATTGGGGAGGTAAAAGAGACACTTTGTCAATGGAACATGACAATTTACACTTAAAATAAGAAAACACAATTACGTTGTCTTATTTTAAGTGAATATCATTCAAGTATCTTAAGAGTAAGAACACTCATTCCATTGGCAAATTCATTTACCTACTTAAATTAAGGGTAAAAAGACTTAATTTTTACTTATGTCTAGATCTTTTTTCCAGTGCAAGGGGGCAAATAAACTATAATAAACCAGCAACAGTGACTGAGCAGGAGGTGCATATATGGGAGAGAGAAACAGAGACCGGGCTAATCAGCAGATTGGGAGCAGGTGTGGACAGAGGAGTCTAGAAGGGAGCGAGGAGAAGGAGACTGACACAAGAGGGCAGCAGAGGGCAAACAAGAAATACCTAAGAACACAAAGACAGTCAAAAATGACTAGAATAACACAAAATGGAAATAAAACCAATGAAAACTCAAAGATAAAACTTAAATAGAACTAAAACATATCCGGTTAAAATAAAATTTTTTCAATTTGAAATAAAACATTTGAATGACAATTTTATGCACTGTTTTTTTTAAGGTAATTTAAATAGTGACAGATATTGTGTATCTCGATGATAGCCCAAATATATCATGATATTAGATTTTCCTCAAATTGCTCGGCTCTACTTTGAGGATTCCTGGGAGAACTGAGCATCCAGCCATTCATCTAAGGTCTTCAGGTGTCCACCACGTCCCTTTCTGGAATAATAACTCTTCAAACCTGCTGCTGAAGCAGCAAAGCTGTCCCACCAGGCCTTAAACCAAAATATAACCAGCTGCAAACACTGAAGATGCTGCACTTCCTGTTTAGAAGCTTCAGAGCGTAGAATGAGGACGGTCTTGTTTGCAGGATGACGTTCAGACCAGGAGATGAAGATTAGACCTGTAAGGCCGTGTGACCCGGCTCCGTCCCAGTTTCCCTCCCATCACAGCGCCTCTTTTCTGAGCCACATCTCTGCAGACCTTCAGCTCCCTAAAGCCCCATGCTCAGCTCCTCCTGCTCTAATATTAGCAGCTGCTCCAGCCGCTAACCGGGACAGTTATATTCAGCTCCTCGCTGACTTTCACTAGACTTTGACCGAGGACCAAGAATGAATGTCATCTATTACCGGATTATTTCTATGCTTTTTCTCATATTTTTGTTCCTCGCGTCAGAACTTCTGTTTCCATCTAAAGCCAGTGGGTTGATGGGCGCGAGGAAAAAAAGAAAACACGCCCATCTTCCACTGAAGGCTTTTATATACAGGACATTTGAAAGACTGCCTAATCTATGGGTCCTGCTGACGTCTGCCTACAGGTGTAGAAAAATAAAGACAATCTACACTGCAAAAACGATCTAGAAATATGTAAACACCTTTTAAATTAATGTATTTACCCTTAATTTAAGTTGGTAAATAAGATGATCTGCCAATGGAATGAGTATTTTTACTATAATTGGATAATATGCACTTGAAATCAGGCAATGCCAATGTTTTTTCTTTATTTTAAGTGTAAATTATCTTGTTCCATTTGCAAAGTTTCTCTTTTACCTCCTCAATCCAAGAACAAATGCACTTATTTTAAGAAAAAAATGACTTATCTAGATTTCAAATTTTTCCAGTGTGTGCTGTTGTGTTTCTACGATAAGCACTGCAAAAAGATCAAAATCTAAATTAGCCAATTTTTCTTACGATAACTTAATTAAGCAGATAAGTGAGACTCTTTGCCAATAAAATAAGATAATTTATATTTGAAATAAGAAAAAAGCAATTGCATTCTTATTTCAAGTGTACAGGTGCTGGTCATAAAATTAGAATATCATGAAAAAGTAGATTGATTTCAGTAATTCCATTTAAAAAGTGAAACTTGTATATTATATTCATACATTACATACAAACTCATATATTTCAGATGTTTATTTTGTTTAATTTTGATGATTACAAATGACAACAAATGAAAATCTCAAATTCATCATATCAGAAAATTAGAATATTACTGAAGACCAATAAAAACAAAGGATTTATAGAAATGTTGGCCAACTGAAAAGTATGAACATGAAAAGTATGAGCATGTACAGCACTCAGTATTTAGTTGGGCCTCCTTTGGCCTGTATTACTGCAGCAATGCGGCGTGGCATGGAGTCGATCAGTCTGTGGCACTGCTCAGGTGTTATGATAGCCCAGGTTGCTCTAATAGTGGCTTTTAGCTCTTCTGAATTGTTGGGTCTGGTGTATTGCATCTTCTTCTTCACAATACCCCATAGATTTTCTATGGGGTTAAGGTCAGGAGAGTTTGCTGGCCAATTAAGAACAGGGATACCATGGTCCTTCAACCAGGTACTGGTAGCTTTGGCACTGTGTGCAGGTGCCAAGTCCTGTTGGAAAATGAAATCTGCATCTCCAAAAAGTTGGTCAGCTGCAGGAAGCATGAAGTGCTCTAAAACTTCCTGGTATGTGGCTGCGTTGACCCTGGACCTCAGAAAACACAATGGACCAACACCAGCAGATGACATGGCACCCCAAACCATCACTGACTGTGGAAACTTTACACTGGACTTCAAGCAACGTGGATGAAGTGCCTCTCTTCTTTTCCTCCAGACTCTGGGACCTTGATTTCCAAAGGAAATGCAAAATTTACTTTCATCAGAGAACATGACTTTGGACCACTCACCAGCAGTCCAGTCCTGTTTCTCTTTAGCCCAGGCAAGACGCTTCTGA